>NC_068357.1:58114275-58129275 GCF_020536995.1 Dreissena polymorpha | reverse complement strand
ATTCGCAATCGTGCAGGAAGAGGCTTTTATTCATTACCATAGAAATATGTATCCCAGTGCTCTACGCCGTAACGTCAGTAAATCAATCCAGGTTAATCCGTTCGTTACAGAAAACGATGCAAGTTGTATATTGCCAATTAAGCTCCCTGCACGTTCTCGTCAGGAACTGTGTCGTGAAAACATGTATTGCCAATCATTATCTTACAACGCCCAGCAAACAGAACCCATAGTAATATATAAAAGGCGAAAATCTTATTTTTAAGACAATAATGCAACATGATTTATCGCCTGTGTTACACAGAGTCAAGATGTTGTTGGTAGTTCATGTTTCACCACTATAAAGTATCGCTGCATCATTTACGACGAGATGCTGATACACGCTTTGACGTTTTGAGAAGACTTAGCTATGTATCATTTTGCTTGTAAAAAGTATAGAAGTTTTTATAGCGTTATAGCTTTTGATTACATGTAACTTGGTACGCACTGAACTATCATGGAATGTGCCTGTTTCCATATAGATATATGTCATATATTTATCAGGCTGTTGTTGTTTTGCAAATAACTTATTTTTTATAATTGTCAAATACAAAATGTTTGTTTGAATTATAAACAAAATAACTGTTATTGAATATGTCAGACAATTGGCCCAGAAAATAGTATATCGGTAAATGAGGCATACTTGTCGGCTTCGTAAATGTCCAAACACATATGGGCTGTTCACCTCTAACTAGAACAACTCTTCGCCAACATGCGCTTTTCTGTTATGTAACCCCTTAATGCAATGGACTCGTTTTATCATTTACCACCTGATACAAGTTATTGCGTTATTTTTTTATTATTATAATTGTGGTGTGACCTATTATACTAGATGTCTTCAATAAGTTATGAGATTCGGAAATAACAATATGCTGATAAATTGAACGTGTTATTGAAGGGGTCAGGGTTTAAGTGCTCCTTAAAATGCATTGTTAATCTTCGCCGTGAATTTGAATCTACAAATGACGCGAATATTTTTTTTAAGGTTTTAATATGATACATTATATACACTAAAAACTAAATTAAACCAAACATTCAGCAGCCTTTATTGAGATTTAACTGGTTACAATGAAACAAAAACTAATCTCTGACGTCATGGCAAACCACGAATACAATCGTCTTTATCTTTTTTATGGTTTGATTAATTACTGAAATAATTTCTGAGACCTGTTTGTATTTAATGTTATTAAAAATGAGTTGGTTTACATATTATTTGTGTTATTATTTGCCATATTTTATTTATCTAGTATTTATATATAATTTAATTTGTTTGTTTGCCTCATTCTTAAAAAGTAACAAATGTTTATTAGTATGCATACTTTTACAGTGAAAGGCTTGTTAAAGAAATAACAATTATACAACAGATGACGTATTTATATAACTTTTAATGTCGATATACTTACTAGTGTTTGTATCATATTCTACAAAATGTTTGGCAAAACTAACTTACTTGCGAAAGAAATTAATCCCAGTGTCGTCTTTTCCTTAAACGGACATTAAACTTTATAAAGATAATAATACCATTTTAGTATGATGCACACATTGATACGCGATCATACACACATATAATGTTATTTATCAATACACTGGTAGCAAACAAGATTACTATCCAATCTATCGCATATATCAATTCGTAATAAGTGTATAGATGGTTTATTTTCTCATTCAAACGAATGCTCTTTTTAAGGTTTCGCTAGTTACATTTGTATACAAATCTCTAGTATTGAAAACTAGTTAATCCATTTAATAAGTTTGATAGTAAAGTACCAAGACCGATATCCTTCAGAAGTCACAAGTGTCTTTTTCCTATAAACGATTTAATGCCAATAAAACAATATTTATATAAAGACCAATTAAAACCTATTGACACAGTTTATGTTTCCGTAAACGTGGTTTATTATGCACACAAGATTACTCAAACATTAAATATTCTATGACGCAATCAATAGGACTGGATTGGAGTGAAGTCCTTTGATAAAATAAAAGAGACATAAAGAGAGCATGCTCTTTGCGGAGTGGTTTGATGACTCAATGGAATATTAATAGCAAACAAAATGGTTTTAGTAGATGAATAATCATGATTTGAATGAAGTTATTCTTCATGTTGTTGTTTTTATGTGATGCTGCAAAAATGATGATTATGATGATGATGATGGTTGTGGTGGTGGTGGTGATGATGATGATGATGATGATGATGATGATGATGATGATGATGATGATGATGATGAGGATGATGATGATGCTGATGATGATGATGATGATGATGATGATGATGATGATGATGATGATGATGATGATGATGATGATGATGATGATGATGATGATGATGATGATGATGATGATGTTGATGATGATGATGATGATGATGATGATGATGCGAGCGAAGAATAGAGAAAAGCATTAGGAGGATGCGAGTGAGATGGGAGCGGACAAGGAGAAGAGGTCGAGGAGCAGGAAGAAAGGATTACCGGAATAAACCCCCTTCGGAAGAAACCCCCTTCCCTAAAAACGGCATAGCGGAACAAACCACCTTTCATATTTTGCATACACGGAACAAACCCCCTTCCATAGCAGAAGAAACCCTCTTCCCTAAAAACGCCATAGCGGAACAAACCCCCTTCAAGTTTTTAGACAGGCGGAATAAACCCCCTTCCGAAGTGGTATCCAAAATCCATTATCAAAGTGTTATGCGCATCTAACAGCATTTGCTATGTTTTAAACTTGATGAGTGTGTATCGCAACCGTTGTTTATTTTTTGTGTTTTTCCTTCATATAAACTTATATTTGTTAATGCAGCATCAACATATCAAAACAATATCCCGGAAAGAGAAAATAATGCATTGGAATAAAAACCGTACTTTCGTTCTGACAATTGACGAAATGAATCGATGTACGAAATCTCGAAATGATAATTTAGTTTAAGTGCAGATTCATTCATACGACACACAGACACAATTTTGTTATGCGGATCATTTCGGGACATTACGGGACAGTATATTGACATGTTAATTCTTTTCTTTTCAGCTTCAACTCATTTCAACAGTGAAACAAGGGCTGTTTGTAAAACATGCATACCCCCCATATAGGCTGTCCGTTGTAGTGGCAGCCATTGGGTGAATACGTTTTTTGTCACTGTGACCTTGACCTTTGACCTAGTGACCTGAAAATCAATAGGGGTCATCTGCGAGTCATGATCAATGTACCTATGAAGTGTAATGATCCTAGGCAAAAGCGTTCTTGAGTTATCATCCGGAATTAATTTTACTGTTTCGGGTCACCGTGACCTTTGACCTAGCAACCTGAAAATCAATATGGGGTCATCTGCGAGTCATGGTCTATCTAACGATGAAGTTTCATGATCCTAGGCGTATGCGTTCTTGATTTATCATCCGGAAACCATTTTACTATTTCCGGTCACCGTGACCTTGACCTTTGACCTAGTGACCTCAAAATCAATAGGGGTCATCTGCGAGTGATGATCAATCTACCTATGAAGTTTCATGATCCTAGGCTCAAGCGTTCTTGAGTTATCATCCAGGAACCACCTGGTGGACGGACCGACAGACCGACAGACCGACCGACCGACATGTGCAAAGCAATATACCCCCTCTTCTTCGAAGGGGGCATAAAAAGCGCATAATATCACTTTAAATTAATGTGCAAAATCGGATGAAAGAAGTGTACCGGCCTTTTGTTCACAAGTTGTTAATGATACACATTAAATATTCAAGCTGTGAATCTCAATTCAACAGTGAAAAACGCGCATATTATCACTTTAAAGGGGCCTTTTCACAGATTTTGGCATTTTTTAACTTATTCATTAAATGCTTTATATCGATAAATGTAAACATTGGATCGTAAAAGCACCAGTAAAAAATCAAGAATAAAATTAAAAAAAGGAAAAGAAGATTGCCCGGACCAGGTTTCGAACCAGTGACCCCTGGAGTCCTACCAGAGTCCTGAAGTAAAAACGCTTTAGCCTACTGAGCTATTCCGCCGAGTATACACAGTTTAAGTATTTTATACCTTATATAAGCAATCTTCGTAGTTTCACAAAATTTAACGACAAAAACAGAACTCTCCAAATTATTCAATCGTTTCGCGTTGCAACGCTTTATAATTTTTAGGTTTTAAAATCGTCAAAAGATGCATATAATGGCTATATTAGACCATGGTAAATGTTCAGTATTACTGTTTACTCACAAATATCATAACTAAAACGAAAATTTGCGAATCTGAAACAATTTTTTTCAATTTTGTCAATTTACCAAAGCGTGAAAAGATCCCTTTAAAAGAAGGTGCGAAAAACTGATTAAAGGAGTGTACCGGTCGTTAGGCCACAATTAAAATATTGTTGGTTTGCCCTTTACCGACCTTCAATTTTACTTTTACAGGTGGACAGGTAGGTAGGAAAATTATTTTATTTTATTTGAGAAATTATATTTTTAATGCACTAATAGTCTATGAATATTTAAAACACTGTTATTAAAGCACTGTTGCAGTGTACGAAGCCCTATGTAGCTTAACATTATCTTGTTTGCTGTTTCTTGCATATATTAATATCAAATGCATGCTTGTGTGTTATTACATCAAATATGTGTTAATTATATGATGTAAATTGCTCAAATGCATTTGTCATTATTTAACTGCCAGACAGCTTTTAATTTTAACTTAAACCTTTCCCTTAACTTGGGCTTAATTAGCATGCAACAAGCATTGAAGGAGTGTAGAAAGACAGCCCAAAGCCTTTAATGGAAAAATTCAGACATGCCGAAAGACCGTCACATTTTACAGGCCAGACTTGCCTACCAGGAGAAACAATTCACAGGCCAGTTGAAATTTTTTAGGCCTCAATTTAAAGTGTTTGACCGGTTAGTGCATAGTCTCGGCATGGCAAAGTAAATTCACGAAAGGGCAAACTGAACATAAGCATTAAATCATCTTGAATGCTCTGAGCTTTTATGAGTACATACGTACAGCTCAGAGGGTCAATAGCTGGGAGTTGTATTATTGAAACTAACATAAGCATGAAAACTTGATTTGGGAAAATAAATTAAGCGTGTTAGTTTCAGTTTGTGGATATATTAACGCTTTAAACATAATATATACTTGAGTGCTGTCGATGTATTTAGCTAAGAGACATTAATATATTAAATAAGATTACCTTTAAATATCCATTTCACTAACATGCCATTACAGTAAACTGTTTATAGTGGCAAACATAATAAAGCAGAATATGCACACGAATCTGATTAAACACAGATCCACTTGCATATAAATCTAATCATGTTTGTCTTTTATTTCGCATTTTCGAACGATAATCCTGTAACTGTTAGATGTCTTTTTCTTTGCGAGTAGACTGCATTTCAATTTTCATACACTTGTTCTGTGACATTCAGTTCATACCTTTCCAAAAAAAAAGAGTTTTATTTGTATCTAAAACGTATGCTCCATCGTAGAATGACACGCTCTTTTCATTAATCCATACTAATTATATGATGTCCGTCGTAAATTGGATAGTTATTTTTTCCTCGCTGAGCATCGTTATTTCTTTTTATTGTCCACCATCTTGGATCACGTTAACAACATGTGTGCAACGAACGTAAACTCGTATATGTCCGACTACTTTAGCGAACCAATAGTTAAGTATGATGTCGTTCGGCCATTTTCACGGAACACAGCGAGCGCGATGCTGGTTATAGACGCTTGCATTACTGTCTATTCGGGAGCATATGAAATTCCAACCATCGGAGCGACCTAGATCGGTCATGGGCTATAAGAATGGACAGGGATATAAATACGCGCACGAAAAATATTGCAGTCGGCAATATGGCTTACCTTTTGCCTTACCACTGTCGCGGTGATCTTCCCGCGAGAGAAGGCTAAGGCAATAGGGGAAGCCTTTATCAAACTGCTAGGCTCTGAGAGAGTAAGACCCCTAAAAGAGTCCAAAGCTGGTCTCCTCTTCAAAATTAGGGACGACGCACTCAACCAAGCTAAACATTTCTCCTTTGATAGATTTGACTTCAAGCTAATTGCTCCAACTAAACTTGCAAGGGGTGTCATCCAGGTTCCCAAAAACGCGGATATAGACAAATTAAAAAACGATCTAAAAAACAAATCCAATGTAGAAGCAGTCCATAGTGGTCTTAAAAACAATGTCATTACGGTCACATTCAAAACGGAAAACGCCCCAACAAATATACTAGGCCACAATGTTAAGCCCGCGCTCCTAGCAACTCTTCGATGCTTTAAATGCCAGATGTTCGGCCATGCGTCCAATGTTTGTAACAATAACGCGAAGTGCCCACATTGCGCGGGGAATCATTCGCACGCGTCGTGCAATACCAGGCACGCTAGGAAATGCGCAAACTGTGGCGACGGGCACAGCGCGGCGTATAAGGGGTGTCCGATCTATCTCAAATACCAATCTACTATCAACAGCAAAAACTTAAAGGTTACCAATCAATACATCAATAACCTTCAAGCTATAAATAAGCGACCCAATCTTGCCCAAATAGCTAAACAGTTAGTTGGTAAATCTGAAACAGAAATTTTGTCCATACTCAAAAACAAATTCCCCGAAAATGAGGCGCAATATAATATTGAGCATACCACTCCTACTCCGCCCGAACAACCGGCATCAACATCAACCACAAATAATGTAGCCACAAACAATGTTGAACATACATTCCGCCATCAGCAACAACAACAGCATAAGCTACCCTCCAGCTCACAAACTTCAGATCACCCTAAAAAAATGCTCAATCCTATACCATCACCGCAACAAACAAGGCAACAACAACAACCTAGGCAACAACGCCATCATCAGCAACGACACAGGATATCCGACCACCCCGCGTATTCTCCCTTCAATATACATAGAAACCGGCTACGCATGGCCCGTAACAGCTCGACCCCGATCATGCGCCATAGCCTCCGCAAAGGACACGCGATTGCACCGCCGTTTCCGGTCCTCTTTCGCCACGCGTACGGAATATATTAAGTTAATCCAGTAGCCTTAAGCCCGTACGTTAGGTCAATTTAACACACCAAACCCCAAATGTCTGCGACAGTTCATACTCATAATATAAACAGTCTTACAATTATGTCGTGGAACGCCCGAGGGGTTACTCATAACTCAAATGCAAAAATGTACGAGCTTCAAAATTATGTTAATAACAACGAAGTGCATGTAGTATGTCTCCAGGAAACGAACTACAAAAGTAATCACAGACAAGTTCATTTAAAAGGATATCAAGAACCTGTGAGAGGTGAACAAAGAGAAAAACTTATAGGCACTGGGGTAGCAATATATGTAAAATCGGGCATTTCATTTACTAAAATAAACATTGATCAAGATTGCCCTATTGAATCGTGTGCCCTCACACTGTACTTGACTAAGCACCAATCATTCCGCATTCAATGCGTATATGCTCAAACTAAAGATAATATGTGTAAAAATTATGCAAAAATTTTCCATTCAGTTGAACATAGAAAGAATAATATTATTGTTGGCGATTTCAACCTAAAACACCCCTGCTGGAACCCCGAGGGTGATCCACGATGCGACGATAACTCTGAAAATCTCCTAAAATTAATTAACAATAACAGCATAAACTTCCATAACGACGGTCAAATAACGAGATTGTCTGATCGCGAAGATCAACCCGACAGCGCGATCGATCTAGCTCTTACCTCAGCCCATCTTCAAGCTATAAGCGATTTCAATGGCATTGACGACTCGTTTTGAAGTGACCATCTTCTAATCATAATAAACATTAAGACAATAATAGAGAATACCCTTCCGTCCACACAACACAAATGGAAAATACACAAAGCCACACCTGAACAATGGAACAACTTTAAAACTCAGTGTAATAATGAGTTCCTTCCTTATGTAGATAATACTGACACCAACTCTTACTTTAAATCCTATATAACAAAACTTAAAACTGCGCTTGATAACTCAATCCCTGTAAGCAAAACACCTAAAAAACTCAAACGGTCTGTACCATGGTGAAATCAAGAATGCACAGACGCCATTAAATATCGTGAAAAATGTAGGAGAAAATGTATCCGAATCAGAACCGGACCTAAGTATGACAAATATAGGGAAGCCCGCAAAAGTGCTAAACAAGTATTAAAAAAGGCAAAATTAGAAAGCTGGAACGAATTCTGTAATAATCTCTCACATAAAACAACTAGCAAAGAACTATGGGATCAAGTTAAGCGCATGCAAGGCAGACCCCCTACTAATACACCTATCTTTCGGGTTAACAACGAAGTTCTTGTATCTAACGCTGATTAAGCTTCTGCCCTGGTACAACATTATCAAAAAGTAAGCAGTGACGAAGGATACTCTGAAACGTTTATTGCAAAGAAAATAAAAACAAAAAATGAATTTCCTGTCTGGTTACAATCTCTTACCGAGGAAAAAACTCACAAGTACAATGCTCCTTTTAGCCTGTTCGAGCTCGAATCAGCTCTCCTTACATGCAAAAACGGCGCGCCGGGCGACGATTACATCCATTATAAGATACTTAAACAACTTCCACTCTCGGGGAAACAAGAATTACTTGCCCTTTATAATAAATCATGGTCTGAAGGTACTCTTCCTGATGAATGGCACGAGGCCACAATAATTCCGATCCTTAAAATCAATAAGCCTAAAGACTCTCCAGCCTCATATCGGCCGATCTCTTTAACCTCTACGTTCACCAAACTAATGCAGAAAATGATAAAACCGAGACTCTGCGCGTATCTAGAAAAACATAACAAAATCTCAGAAGTCCAATCGGGCTGTAGATCTAACCACTCTTGCGAAGATCATTTAGTACGCCTTGAAGCTGATATTAAAAGAGCCCGAAATCTCGGTCAAACCGTAGCAGCCGTATTTTTAGACCTCACAGCCGCATTCGATAAACTATGGAACGAAAATGCCATTAAAACACTTAATACGTTAGGAATAGAGGGTAAAATGCTCAACTGGCTTGCAGCTTTTCTTACAACGCGTAAAATAAAAGTGAGACTGCATGACGCGACATCAGAATCAGTTGAGACTATAAACGGCTGTCCCCAAGGTAGTGTCCTATCTCCAATATTATTTTCCGTGACTATGAACACCCTAGACAGAGAAATTAAGGCACATAATTCACAAAATAACACTGATCTAATCAATTTATCACTTTTTGTAGACGATAGTGCAATATGGACCACATCTAAATCACCGAATCTAGCAATTACTAAAATCCAAAAAGCCCTAACTGCAATAGAAAACTGGAGCGCATCGTATGGCTTCCAAATAAATCCCACAAAAAACCAAGCAATCTTATTCCCTGCCAGTGCACAAAAAGTAGCGGCCAATGCACGTAAAGCAACTCGATCTAAGAAAACCCCTAACCCCCCACAACTTACTCTATGTGGTGCTCCTCTTCCGCTTCTTGACAACATTACTTTTTTGGGAATGACATTTGACAAATATTTAACATGGAAAGACCACATCCTTAAACTAGTTGTACGCTGCCAAAAGGACCTCAACTTTCTAAAATGCATCCAAAGAAACAACTGGGGTACGGATAAAAAAAGCCCTTATGCGTATTTATAAAGCCACTATCTGGGCAAAAATAAACTACGGAAGCATTGCGTACAATTCAGCCAGTGAAACATTACTCAATAAATTACAAGTAATCCAAAATACGGCACTTAAAATTATAACTGGTACACGTAAATCTACAAGCACCGTTCTGCTGCACGCTGAATGTGGAATGATAGAACTGGGTCAACAAAGGCAAATTAACCAACTAAAATACCGCGCGCGCACGCTATCTATGGGACCACACCTCCCAATTAACCTTAGTGTTACTGAAGACCCGGCCTACCAAAAAAGGAAAAAGAAGAGTGGTCTCCCGTACGCGCAGAACGTGCTCGAGCTAGGCAAATATTATGAGACTATTGACATAAAAACTCAGGAACCTACATACTTTAGCTTAAGAAATCTATCAAAACCAAATATTGACTTACATCTAACAACATTAATTTAAAAATCCGACCACGACCCAAACAGTGGCTCTATAGCTCAAAACTATGTAACAGATAAATATGGGGATTACACCCAGATTTTCACTGACGGTAGCAAAAATGAGGAACTTGAAATAGCAGGCGCGGCTTTTGTAGTGTATCAACCCAAAAATGTCATTATACATCAGTGCAAGGTAAAATACAATAAAGAACTGTCTATATTTGCTTGCGAACTAGCTATAATAAACAGCGCCATAAAGTGGCTTAATGAACTTGAAACCCACGAACGCTCAAACTACGCGATATTAACCGATTCTCTCAGCGTCTTACAAGCACTTAATGCAGGATCATCGAAAACGCGTCCCGACCTTATATGTGCAACATTAAAGGGAATCACAAAACTAGCAAACAACAATATCACTCTCCAATTCGTATGGATCCCGAGTCACGTAGGCATTCCGGGTAACGAACACGCTGACCAACTTGCCAGAATAGGTTCCCATGAAGGTCTACCCTCTGATTTAAAGCCTAGCGCGCGCGAACTAATTGCAATCATAAACCAAAAAGGGTATAATGAACAGGATCACAAATGGTCAATTTACTGCGCCGATCATAATTTACCGATATTAACCAACCCTAGCCATAAGATTAACATCTATAGTCCCATTAAAAGGGAGGACAGGGCTTACTCGCGCATGCGCCTAAGGGTGACTAGATGGCACGGCGACTATTACAAAACTGTCCTCTGCCCCCAGTGCAACATTCATAACACGTTTGAACATCTTTTCTTTATATGCCCTAAACACGCTGAACAGAGACTAGAACTAAGTGCAGGGGTAATAGCGGCCTACAAAAACCCACTTATCATTAATCGCGACTCACTGTTGATGCCTCCAAGCGGAATCGCTCCTGTTGTGCGACTGCACGTGTTTAAATTTTTGCGCGACACGGGCTACTTAGATAAAATATAATATTCCGTTGGACTATTAGCGGTAGATAGAAATAACAACACATACCGTCAGTTATATACTGCTTCATTTATTCAAATTAATAATAGCAATCTTATGTACTAATGACGGGCGGGACTCGGACGATGGTCACTTCGGTGTGCACCATATGGCCACTCGTCTGGGCCCGAACTGAACCTAACCCTATTATCCCGGCCGTATAGGAAAATTAAAATAAATAAATAAATAAAAACTCAGATCAATAATGGCAACTTTATGTACTAATGACGGGTGGGTCTCGGACGATGGTCACTCCGGTGTTGTCCATATGGCCACTCGTCTGGGCCCGGCTCGAACTTATATACTATTATTAATTAATTTGGTTCTAAAACTGTACCGTAAAACAATCCATGATATATGTAATTTTAAAGATTCCAATTAATAATGACTTATGACAAGAGGAAAATTGCATCAACAAATAAATAGATATAGAAACACTGCATGTAATGTGCACGCCGAGAACCTATATTTGTATTTGGGGTCCAAATGTACTTTGGATTGGTAGTACATTACAATGCAGTGTCCAATAACACCTTGTTGACGTCAATACATAAATAAACACTACTATAAACAAGGCAAAGATGAGGGAGCTGTCTATAACGAACGTTCGCGGTTTCCTCGTCTGCGCTTTATGATATATAGGAAAATTACACCAATAAATTAATAGATAAAGACTAATAATACTAAAACGACGGAAGGGTACGACCCTCCCCCCAATACATATGTCACTTGGCCCCTTTCGACCACTATGGATAAGCTCTAAGCCTTCTTTCACAACCAAATAGCGCTCTAGGTAACAAAACCCAGGGTTCCGCGAGACCCTCGCTTTCCTTCTCTTAAGCTGTAATCAGCAACAACGACGAAGGTTGGGGAAAAGCACACAGACAACATACTTCCACGCAGGATCGGAAGACGCAGTAAGTGCGCACGTGGGCAAATTTACCCACAGTGCAACCCATATAGGTGTAAATATTGTTGTAATTAAATGTGATTAGTTAACATTTTTCCCATATGTACAAGACTTAAACATGTTGAGTAGTGCGTGTCGGCTGGGCCAGAGGGCGCGCCTGAAGAGATATCTCTCGCCCGTGCACTCTGGCTCCGTTGACATGACATCCGTGCACTCTGGCCCCGTTGACATGACATACCCAACATGACAAAAATAAAAATAAAAAGAGAATGATGACGGTATTTGTTGTTGTTGTTTCCCCTACTGTAGCGTAGGTGATGTTTTCTTGTAGAGTAGTGTAAGTTTTATCCTTGCATGCCTGTGCCTTGTTACGTTTGACGTTGAATTGTAAACCTTGTATTGCTAACCTGCACGTATTACCCTTGTCACTATGAGGGTCAGATCGAATTAGAGGGATGGTCAGCATTAACATCCCAATCTATCCCTCCTGACAAATTCACTAATACATATAATTACCATCTGTGTAACCACTAGCATATAAAACAGGAAGAAGAACTTGCGCTCTCTCTCGCTCTCTTCTCGAGAGCAGCGTAGAGATAGAGGGAGAGATAGAGAGAGAGAGGAGAGCGCTCCTCGAGCCGCGAGTCGAGAGAGCGAGAGAGAGTCAGAGAGCGAGAGAAAGAGAGGAGAGGATCTCGAGAGAGATCTCTCTCTAGGACATCTCGACTGCTCTCTCTCTCTTCTCTCTCTCTCCTCTCTCTCTTCTCTCTCTTCTCTCTCCTCTCTCCTTCTCTCTCTCCTCTCTCTCTCTCTCTCTCTCTCCTCTCTCTCTCTCTCTCAAAACAAATAAAGGCGAGTGAAAAATTGTCTCCCAAAAAAGAAAAGTGTAGAACAGGATATTGTCCTCCATGTACCCACCAACAAACAACCAGTCATCTCGGTCCAACCACACAAACGCAGCCCCTTTTCTACTATATTAAACTTCAAAACTATTCTGACCCTTGCAACACCATTAAACACCTGACAATATCCAACAGCACAACAGAGAGAGCCCATGTGAATTTACACCAAGACACAGGACAATAGAGTTATATCTGTACTAATCTATGTTTATGTACTAACAAGTCCTCCGCGAGGGACGTTAAACGGGGGTGCAGTGTATCGGTGCTGTACACCGGGCACTTAAAAGAACCAGGGGCGCCTCTGGAATCGGGGCGCCCTCTGTATCCCGCTCGAACCCCCACTAACACCTCTTGGGGCGGAGAGCACAAAAACCACACACAAACTATAAGGAATTAACATTAATGCCAATAAGGATAATGATAATCTAGAGATAATAGGAATACTGCAAAAACCATTTTGATAAAAGGCAAACCACTACATAATCCATTAAAAAAAAGCATCTAGTCACATTTAGGTCTCATTGGCCATCGTGCTATGATGTATAATATGACCTTATTTTCTCCCCTGAAGGGTCACAGGGGCAGGTCGATACATCTGTAGTCGAGAAGACGCTGGAACGACCTGTAAATAAATCTCAAATACACACATTGCAGTCGGCTCTTTTATGATCAGCGAAAAAAAAACGAAAATACGTTTAATAATACGTTTTCAGAAATCGCAATAAAATTTTTTGGGTCGGGGGTAAAAAGTGGGTCGGTCGGTAAAGGGCAAACAAACTTAATTTTAATTTAGGCCTTAGTTCACAAGTTGTTAATTCGTCTGTTTAATAAAATGAAGGTGTGAAAATTTATTTCCAAACTGCTTTGTGCTGATTAAAGAAGTGTACCGGCAGTTTGTTAACAACTTGATAATGCTTAGATGGTCGTGTGAATTTTACTTGCATTCGTTAAACTGAGATTATAAGAGATTTATATGTGTTAAATTGTACTATATTGATAAAAATATGTTATAATAACCCAACACATGCACAAAAAATTACATTGACGACGAATTTAATAAAATGCAGCAACGACAAATAAGCGCCCCGCGCCGATCGTGACGACGATATTACGTACATATTTTCCTACAATAACCGAACTATTCGTCTTTTTATTAGGATCGGAGTTACTGTTCCTGTGTCGTAAGAATAGCTAGCGTATTCACAAAATATTTTACAAAAACGTGCATATTCTTTCTTTATGGAAGGGGGTTTGTTCCGCTATGGAAGGGGGTTGATTCCGCTGTGGAAGGGGGTTAATTCCGCATATGCAAAACTAGCGAGGGATTTTATTCCGCGTATGCAAATATGAAAGGGAGTTTATTCCGCTATGCCGTTTTTTGGGAAGAGGGTTTCTTCCGAAGGGGGTTTCTTCCGTACACCGAGGAAAGAAGTAGGAAGATTCAAATTGAAAAAGAAATAGCCCTAAACAATGATACACTTCATATATTCGAACAAAAATGGAAACACATTAAACTTTCATAAAAAGGTCCAGTATGCTTTCTACCCACTTTGTGCAACTCATTCTTATTCAAAAATATTATGTTGTTTTTCCTTTTTGGAAAAAGGATGGAGGAAGATGGGGATTGGTTGTAAAGGTCACTATATGTATACATTTACATGATTACAATAAAAATAAGTGAACTAGTAAGACTGCCTTTGTGTGTGAAACTATTACATTGTACAAGAAAGAGAACTCATCCACGTCAGTAAGAACATTTTTATTGCATTTGTCTCCTATATACGTCTTTGAGTTTACCGTCAATGTGGAATTGAAAAAAAGTCACATAAACAACGAGATGGTGCAAAAATACTTACAATAAAAGCACGATCTAAAGATTTTTTTTTATCAAAGTCGTTTATAAGTCTAGAACAAGGGTGTCAACGAATGATAGACTGGACGGTATTATAATTGACTAATGTGGTTTGGGGATTTAATGCGTCAGAATTTAAACCTCTAGGGGTGTAAGCCAAATTATGAAATATATCTGTTACAGTATACTTTTAGTTTCGACCATCTTAATAACGCTCGATTGGTCATTGTCGGCTCGGGTACTACTTACATGTACCCCGGGTACGCTTAAGTA